>NC_068449.1:49883443-49893443 GCF_023373465.1 Oncorhynchus keta | reverse complement strand
AGCCCCAAAGCCTGATGTTTCCACCCCCATGCTTCACAGTAGGTATGGTGTTTTTTGGATGCAACTCAGCATTCTTTGTCCTCCAAACACGACAAGTTGATTTTTTACAAAAAGTTATATTTTGGTTTCATCTGACCATATGAAATTCTCCAAATCTTCTTCTGGATTATCCAAATGCTCTCTAGCAAACTTCAGACGGGCCTGGACATGTACTGGCTTAAGCAGGGGGACATGTCTGGCACATACACATTGATTTGTCACATACACATGGTTAGCAGATGTTAATGCGAGTGTAGCGAAATGCTTGTGCTTCGAGTTCTGACAATGCAGTAATAACCAACAAGTAATCTAACTAACAATTCCAAAACTAATGTCTTATACACACAAGTGTAAGGGGATAAAGAATATGTACATAAAGATATATGAATTGGTGATGGTACAGAGCGGCATAGGCAAGATACAGTAGATGGTATCGAGTACAGTATATACATATGAGATGAGTATGTAAACAAAGTGGCATAGTTAAAGTGGCTAGTGATCTAGTGATACATGTATTACATAAAGATGCAGTAGATGATATAGAGTACAGTATATACGTATACATATGAGATAAATAATGTAGGGTATGTAAACATTATATTAGGTAGCATTGTTTAAAGTGGCTAGTAATATATTTTACATAATTTCCAATCAATTCCCATTATTAAAGTGGCTGGAGTTGAGTCAGTGTGTTGGCAGCAGCCACTCAATGTTAGTGGTGGCTGTTTAACAGTCTGATGGCCTTGAGATAGAAGCTGTTTTTCAGTCTCTCGGTCCCAGCTTTACTGACCTCGCCTTCTGCATGATAGCGGGGTGAACAGGCAGCGGCTCGGGTGGTTGTTGTCCTTGATGATCTTTATGGCCTTCCTGTAACATCGGGTGGTGTAGGTGTCCTGGAGGGCAGGTAGTTTGCCCCCGGTGATGCGTTGTGCAGACCTCACTACCCTCTGGAGAGCCCTACGGTTGTGGGCGGAGCAGTTGCCGTACCAGGCGGTGATACAGCCCGCCAGGATTCTCTCGATTGTGCATCTGTAGAAGTTTGTGAGTGCTTTTGGTGACAAGCCGAATTTCTTCAGCCTCCTGAGGTTGAAGAGGCGCTGCTGCGCCTTCTTCACGATGCTGTCTGTGTGGGTGGACCAATTCAGTTTGTCTGTGATGTGTATGCCGAGGAACTTAAAAATTGCTAC
Organism: Oncorhynchus keta; assembly: GCF_023373465.1. NCBI lineage: Eukaryota > Metazoa > Chordata > Actinopteri > Salmoniformes > Salmonidae > Oncorhynchus > Oncorhynchus keta. The sequence continues at coordinate 49,892,217 of NC_068449.1, read as the reverse complement.
CCTCTCCACTACTGTTCCATCGATGTGGATAGGGGGGTGTTCCCTCTGCTGTTTCCTGAAGTCCACAATCATCTCCTTAGTTTTGTTGACACCAGAAAAGATTTGAGTCCCTGGCGGCGTAGTGTGTTACTGATTGTAGGCTTTGTTACTTTGGTCCCAGCTCTCTGCATGTCATTCATTAGGTGTGGTTCTGGGATTTTTGCTCGCCATTCTTGTGATCATTTTGACCCCATGGGATGAGATCTTGCGTGGATCCCCAGATCGAGGGAGATTATCAGTGGTCTTTTCTGGTGTCCTTTGACAGCTCTTTGGTCTTGGCCATAGTGGAGTTTGGAGTGTGACTGTTTGAGGTTGTGGACGGGGTGTCTTTTATACTGATAACAAATTCAAACAGGTGCCATTAATACAGGTAAAGAGTGGAGGACAGAGGAGCCTCTTAAGTTACAGGTCTGTGAGAGACAGAAATTTTGCTTGTTTGTAGGTGACCAAATACTTATTTTCCACCATAATTTGCAAATAAATTCATTAAAAATCCTACAATGTGATTTTCTGTTTTTTTTGTTTCTAATTTTGTCTGTCATAGTTGAAGTGTACCTATGATGAAAATTACAGGCCTCTCTCATCTTTTTAAGTGGGAGAACTTGCACAATTGGTGGCTGACTAAATACTTTTTTGCCCCACTGTATCTACCTCTATCACTCCAGTATCCCTGCACATTGTAAATGTGGTATTGGAACTGACCCTGGATACAGCTTCTTACTTTCTCGTGTCCTTATGTCTTCTTATTATTTCTCGTGTGTTTTTGTTCTACCTTGTTCTTTTTAGTGCTACATTGATATTGATTACTGCATTGTTGGGTTTGGAGTTTGCAATAAAGGCATTTCACTGTACTTGTGCACGTGACATTAAAACTTGAAATATGTAAATGAGATTTTGTCTCTGATGTTTATTGAAAACATAAATATATTTGCACAAAGAGCACTTGTTGTCTCTCAAAATACGTCATTACTGTTGTTGGTTAGCTAGCCAGCAATTTTTTGGGGCATATTAGCATAGACGTGACATCTGTCAAAACAAGTCATGGTATCAAGAAAAATATAAAACTAGCTGAAACGAACCACCTACGACTCCACACATTGCAGCTTCTTGTCATTGTCTCTAGCTATCTGGCCATCCAGAATCACAACAACACACGGCCTTCTGCCCCATTGAAGCACACGCATATTTTTTGTGACGTTGTCAGCTAACCCTTCTATAGCTGCATGCCAGTGATTTGTTTAGCATCACTACCCACTGTAAATAGAATGGATAGAATGAACAACCAGCCCATTTGGCGAGCAACTTCAGAATCTCAGAACTAACCACTGACTTTTGCCCGCACTATTTTGTATGGTGGAAAAATTCATTTACAAATTTACTCAATACAACAACATTTCTGAAAACATGTTGTTCATCTTTTTTTTATATGTGGACAACCATTTTATAAAAGCAATAAGGCCCAAGAAACAAGGAATTACTCCCATCTAAGGGCTGTAACTCCCATCTAAGGGCTGTAACTCCCATCTAAGGGCTGTAACTCCCATCTAAGGGCTGTAACTCCCATCTAAGGGCTGTAACTCCCATCTAAGGGCTGTAACTCCCTCCTAAGGGCTGTAACTACCATCTAAGGGCTGTAACTCCCATCTAAGGGCTGTAACTCCCTCCTAAGGGCTGTAACTCCCATCTAAGGGCTGTAACTCCCATCTAAGGGCTGTAACTACCATCTAAGGGCTGTAACTCCCATCTAAGGGCTGTAACTCCCTCCTAAGGGCTGTAACTCCCATCTAAGGGCTGTAACTCCCATCTAAGGGCTGTGACTACCATCTAAGGGCTGTAACTCCCTCCTAAGGGCTGTAACTCCCATCTAAGGGCTGTAACTCCCATCTAAGGGCTGTAACTCCCATCAAAGGGCTGTAACTCCCTCTAAGGGCTGTAACTCCCATCTAAGGGCTGTAACTCCCATCTAAGGGCTGTGACTACCATCTAAGGGCTGTAACTACCATCTAAGGTCTGTAACTACCATCTAAGGGCTGTAACTCCCATCTAAGGGCTGTAACTCCCTCCTAAGGGCTGTAACTACCATCTAAGGGCTGTAACTCCCATCCAAGGGCTGTAACTACCATCTAAGGGCTGTAACTCCCATCTAAGGGCTGTAACTCCCTCCTAAGGGATGTAACTACCATCTAAGGGCTGTAACTCCCTCCTAAGGGCTGTAACTCCCATCTAAGGGCTGTAACTACCATCTAAGGGTTGTAACTCCCATCTAAGGGCTGTAACTCCCATCTAAGGGCTGTAACTACCATCTAAGGAATGTAACTCCCATCTAAGGCCTGTAGCTCCCTCCTAAGGGCTGTAACTACCATCTAAGGGCTGTAACTCCCATCTAAGGGCTGTAACTCCCATCTAAGGGTTGTAACTCCCATCCTAAGGGCTGTAACTACCATCTAAGGGCTGTAACTCCCATCTAAGGGCTGTAACTCCCATCTAAGGGCTGTAACTACCATCTAAGGGCTGTAACTCCCTCCTAAGGGCTGTAACTCCCATCTAAGGGCTGTAACTCCCTCCTAAGGGCTGTAACTCCCTCCTAAGGGCTGTAACTCCCATCTAAGGGCTGTGACTACCATCTAAGGGCTGTAACTCCCATCTAAGGGCTGTAACTCCCATCTAAGGGCTGTAACCCCCATCTAAGGGCTGTAACTCCCATCTAAGGGCCGTAACTCCCTCCTAAGGGCTGTAACTCCCTCCTAAGGGCTGTAACTCCCATCTAAGGGCTGTAACTCCCTCCTAAGGGCTGTAACTCCCATCTAAGGGTTGTAACTACCATCTAAGGGTTGTGACTACCATCTAAGGGCTGTCACTCCCATCTAAGGGCTGTAACTCCCATCTAAGGGCTGTAACTCCCATCTAAGGGCTGTAACTCCCATCTAAGGGCTGTAACTACCATCTAAGGGCTGTAACTCAAATCTAAGGGCTGTGACTCCTCCTAAGGGCTGTAACTCCCATCTAAGGGCTGTGACTACCATCTAAGGGCTGTAAATACCATCTAAGGGCTGTAACTCCCATCTAAGGGCTGTAACTCCCATCTAAGGGCTGTAACTCCCATCTAAGGGCTGTAACTACCATCTATGGGCTGTAACTCCCATCTAAGGGCTGTGACTACCATCTAAGGGCTGTAACTCCCATCTAAGGGCTGTAACTACCATCTAAGGGCTGTAACTCCCATCTAAGGGCTGTAACTACCATCTAAGAGCTGTAACTCCCATCTAAGGGCTGTAACTCCCATCTAAGGGCTGTAACTCCCATCTAAGGGCTGTAACTCCCATCTAAGGGCTGTAACTACCATCTATGGGCTGTAACTCCCATCTAAGGGCTGTGACTCCCTCCTAAGGGCTGTAACTCCCATCTAAGGGCTGTGACTACCATCTAAGGGCTGTAACTCCCATCTATGGGCTGTAACTCCCTCCTAAGGGCTGTAACTCCCATCTAAGGGCTGTGACTACCATCTAAGGGCTGTAACTACCATCTATGGGCTGTAACTCCCTCCTAAGGGCTGTAACTCCCATCTAAGGGCTGTGACTACCGTCTAAGGGCTGTAACTCCCATCTATGGGCTGTAACTCCCTCCTAAGGGCTGTAACTCCCATCTATGGGCTGTAACTCCCATCTAAGGGCTGTGACTACCATCTAAGGGCTGTAACTACCATCTAAGGGCTGTAACTACCATCTAAGGGCTGTAACTCCCATCTAAGGGCTGTAACTCCCTCCTAAGGGCTGTAACTCCCATCTAAGGGCTGTAACTCCCATCTAAGGGCTGTGACTACCATCTAAGGGCTGTAACTACCATCTAAGGGCTGTAACTACCATCTAAGGGCTGTAACTCCCATCTAAGGGCTGTAACTCCCTCCTAAGGGCTGTAACTACCATCTAAGGGCTGTAACTCCCATCTAAGGGCTGTAACTACCATCTAAGGGCTGTAACTCCCATCTAAGGGCTGTAACTCCCTCCTAAGGGATGTAACTACCATCTAAGGGCTGTAACTCCCTCCTAAGGGCTGTAACTCCCATCTAAGGGCTGTAACTACCATCTAAGGGTTGTAACTCCCATCTAAGGGCTGTAACTCCATCTAAGGGCTGTAACTACCATCTAAGGGCTGTAACTCCCATCTAAGGCCTGTAGCTCCCTCCTAAGGGCTGTAACTACCATCTAAGGGCTGTAACTCCCATCTAAGGGCTGTAACTCCCATCTAAGGGTTGTAACTCCCTCCTAAGGGCTGTAACTACCATCTAAGGGCTGTAACTCCCATCTAAGGGCTGTAACTCCCATCTAAGGGCTGTAACTACCATCTAAGGGCTGTAACTCCCTCCTAAGGGCTGTAACTCCCATCTAAGGGCTGTAACTCCCTCCTAAGGGCTGTAACTCCCTCCTAAGGGCTGTAACTTCCATCTAAGTGCTGTGACTACCATCTAAGGGCTGTAACTCCCATCTAAGGGCTGTAACTCCCATCTAAGGGCTGTAACCCCAATCTAAGGGCTGTAACTCCCATCTAAGGGCCGTAACTCCCTCCTAAGGGCTGTAACTCCCTCCTAAGGGCTGTAACTCCCATCTAAGGGCTGTAACTCCCTCCTAAGGGCTGTAACTCCCATCTAAGGGTTGTAACTACCATCTAAGGGCTGTAACTACCATCTAAGGGCTGTAACTCCCATCTAAGGGTTGTAACTCCCTCCTAAGGGCTGTAACTACCATCTAAGGGCTGTAACTCCCATCTAAGGGCTGTAACTACCATCTAAGGGCTGTAACTCCCATCTAAGGGCTGTAACTCCCTCCTAAGGGATGTAACTACCATCTAAGGGCTGTAACTCCCTCCTAAGGGCTGTAACTCCCATCTAAGGGCTGTAACTACCATCTAAGGGTTGTAACTCCCATCTAAGGGCTGTAACTCCAATCTAAGGGCTGTAACTACCATCTAAGGCCTGTAGCTCCCTCCTAAGGGCTGTAACTCCCATCTAAGGGCTGTAACTACCATCTAAGGGTTGTAACTCCCATCTAAGGGCTGTAACTCCCAATCTAAGGGCTGTAACTCCCATCTAAGGCCTGTAGCTCCCTCCTAAGGGCTGTAACTACCATCTAAGGGCTGTAACTCCCATCTAAGGGCTGTAACTCCCATCTAAGGGTTGTAACTCCCTCCTAAGGGCTGTAACTACCATCTAAGGGCTGTAACTCCCATCTAAGGGCTGTAACTCCCATCTAAGGGCTGTATCTACCATCTAAGGGCTGTAACTCCCTCCTAAGGGCTGTAACTCCCATCTAAGGGCTGTAACTCCCTCCTAAGGGCTGCAACTCCCTCCTAAGGGCTGTAACTTCCATCTAAGTGCTGTGACTACCATCTAAGGGCTGTAACTCCCATCTAAGGGCTGTAACTCCCATCTAAGGGCTGTAACCCCAATCTAAGGGCTGTAACTCCCATCTAAGGGCCGTAACTCCCTCCTAAGGGCTGTAACTCCCTCCTAAGGGCTGTAACTCCCATCTAAGGGTTGTAACTACCATCTAAGGGCTGTAACTACCATCTAAGGGCTGTAACTCCCTCCTAAGGGATGTAACTACCATCTAAGGGCTGTAACTCCCATCTAAGGGCTGTAACTACCATCTAAGGGTTGTAACTCCCATCTAAGGGCTGTAACTCCAATCTAAGGGCTGTAACTACCATCTAAGGGCTGTAACTCCCATCTAAGGCCTGTAGCTCCCTCCTAAGGGCTGTAACTACCATCTAAGGGCTGTAACTCCCATCTAAGGGCTGTAACTCCCATCTAAGGGTTGTAACTCCCTCCTAAGGGCTGTAACTACCATCTAAGGGCTGTAACTCCCATCTAAGGGCTGTAACTCCCATCTAAGGGCTGTAACTACCATCTAAGGGCTGTAACTCCCTCCTAAGGGCTGTAACTCCCATCTAAGGGCTGTAACTCCCTCCTAAGGGCTGTAACTCCCTCCTAAGGGCTGTAACTTCCATCTAAGTGCTGTGACTACCATCTAAGGGCTGTAACTCCCATCTAAGGGCTGTAACTCCCATCTAAGGGCTGTAACCCCAATCTAAGGGCTGTAACTCCCATCTAAGGGCCGTAACTCCCTCCTAAGGGCTGTAACTCCCTCCTAAGGGCTGTAACTCCCATCTAAGGGTTGTAACTACCATCTAAGGGCTGTAACTACCATCTAAGGGCTGTAACTCCCATCTAAGGGTTGTGACTACCATCTAAGGGCTGTCACTCCCATCTAAGGGCTGTAACTACCATCTAAGGGCTGTAACTACCATCTAAGGGCTGTAACTCCCATCGAAGGGCTGTAACTCCCATCTAAGGGCTGTAACTCCCATCTAAGGGCTGTAACTCCCATCTAAGGGCTGTAACTCAAATCTAAGGGCTGTGACTCCCTCCTAAGGGCTGTAACTCCCATCTAAGGGCTGTGACTACCATCTAAGGGCTGTAACTACCATCTAAGGGCTGTAACTCCCATCTATGGGCTGTTGCTCCCTCCTAAGGGCTGTAACTCCCATCTAAGGGCTGTGACTACCATCTAAGGGCTGTAACTACCATCTATGGGCTGTAACTCCCTCCTAAGGGCTGTAACTCCCATCTAAGGGCTGTGACTACCGTCTAAGGGCTGTAACTCCCATCTATGGGCTGTAACTCCCTCCTAAGGGCTGTAACTCCCATCTATGGGCTTCGCCTCGGGAGTTATCGTATGACAATCCCCAGGTTCTCATGCCTTATTTCTTACTGGAGACCCTGTCAGGCCTGTCCAGCACCTTGTCACAGGCCACTCACTCAATTGCCCTGATACAGAGGGTTGAGTCACTGTGTGTGTGTGAGTGTGTGTATGTGTTTGTGTGTGTAAGACACAACCAGGGTTGTATGAGTCAGCAAGCCAGTGTGGCCACATTCATGACAACCAATAAAGTACAGGGGCCAGAGAGACAGCAGGCACCCACATGACCAACTCAGACACACACAATCGCATACCATTCAAAACCAATTTCAAACCTTAGTGCTCATCACTTTTCCCCAAAACATAGATTGCCGGTCACAACATCCAGCTTTTATTGTCACATCTTGTATTCTTCCACAATGGATTGATACACGCCTGTAAATACACTAGAGGAAAAAGCCTACGTCCCAAATGACACCCTATTCGCTATATGGTGAACTACTTTTGACATAGGGCTCTGATCAAAAGTTGTTCACTATAGTGAAAAGGTTGCCATTTGGGATGTAGGCTAATACACTAAGGCTGTTTTTACAGAGACACTAAGGCTGTTTTTACAGAGACAGCCCAATTCTGATATTTTTTTCCAGCTATTGGTCTTTCGACCAATCTCTTCCGATCTTTCCACATCAGATCTTTTTCAGAGCTGATCGGATTGGTCAAAAAGCAAATTAAATCAAATCACATTTGATTTAACACGTGCTTCAAAAACAACAGGTGTGGACTAACAGTGAAATGCTTACTTACGGGCCCATCCTAACAATGCAGAGAGAAAGATTTAGAACATAATAGAACAAATAATAACATAAGGAATAAATCCACAATGAGTAACAATAACTTGGCTATATACACGGGATACCAGTACCAAGTTGACAGGTAGGGATACGAGGTAATTGAGATAGATATGTACAATTAGGTAGGGGTAAAGTGACTAGGCAACAGGATAGATAATATGCAGTAGCAGCAGTGTATGTGATGAGCCAAAAAAGTTAGTCTTGGTAGCTGTTAACTATTTAACTATTTAGCAGTCTTGTGGCTTAGGGGTAGAAGCTGTTCAGGGTTCTGTTGGTTCCAGACTTGGTGCATTGGTACCACTTGCAGTGCGGTTGCAGAGAGAACAGTCTATGACTTGGGTGGCTGGAGTCTTTGACAATTTTCAGGGCCTCCTTCTGACACCGCCTCATATAGAGGTGATGGACGACAGGGAGCTCGGCGGGCCCCCTTGTTGAGGGTCAGCGTGGCGGAGGTGTTTGTCTACTCTCAGCACCTGGGGGCGGCCTGTCAGGAAGTCCAGGATCCAGTTGCAGGGGGAGGTGTCATTAGCTTAGTGATTGAACGGTGAGCTGTAGTCAATGAACAGCCTTCTCACATAGGTTAATTTTGTCCAGGTGGGAGAGGGCAGTGTGGAGTGCAATAGAGATTGCATCCTCTGTGGATCTGTTGAGGCAGGATGCAAATTGGAGTGGGTCCAGGGTATCTGGGACGATGGCGTTAATGTGAGCCATGACCAGGCGTTTAAAGCATTTCATGGCTACAGATGTGAGTGCTACGGGGCGATAGTCATTTAGACAGGTTGCCTTGCCGTTCTCGGGCACAGGGTCTATGGTGGTCTGCTTGAAACATGCAGGTATCACAGACTGGGTCAGGGAGAGGTTGAAAATATCAGTGAAGACACTTGCTAGCTGGTCAGCGATAAGTGAAGAAAAGGCCAGAATTGTGCTTCCTGTGTAAACGTAGCCAAAGAGTATCCAGATAATTGACACCAATTCCAGAGTCCCCAAGGGTTTCTCTGGCATTTACACTTAGAATTGTACACCAAATAGGGGTCAAATGGTTAAAGGTATCTTCTAGCCAACAACACATTACTGTACAGTATTACAATTGGTCAAAGCTCTGTTAGAAGAGATCCTCCAATACATTATGTTCTTATCAGCTGGAGGATGGGAAATGTACTCTCAAACAAACATTGAGACACAGAGGAGT